>NC_090651.1:382603217-382624244 GCF_040937935.1 Hyperolius riggenbachi
TTTCTCCTGATTTGTCTCCTAGGAGATCATTTTTCATCTTCAATTTAAAATAACTTTTCAGCACTTTTCAACTAAAAAAGTGCCAAAAAGGGTTAAAAAAAGTACTATCAAAATTATTCTGAGTATTTTCTTCCTTTCTGGTGGCTTCAAGGCATTTTATTTACAAATGTAAACCGGTCACCTAGGAGAAAACTCAGGTGAAAAAGTGAATTGAATATGGGCCCTTGTCATAAAATTCCTTTTAAACCACCAGCAAACAAGAACATACTTAACATAATTTTGATTGTACTTTTCACCAAATTGTGTGTATTTTTTCAGTTGTAAATGCCTAAAAGTTATTTTAAAGAAAATATGAAAATTGTCTCCTAAGAGATAACTCAAGAGAAAAAGATAATTGCATATGGGCCCTTATTAATAAAAATGCCCTTTAAGCCACCAGCAAGCAAGAAAATACTCAAAATAATTTCAACAATACCTTTACCCCTACTGGTGGTGCCTAACCCTAAGACCCCCTGGTGGTGCCTAACCCAATGACCCCCCTGGTGGTGCCTAACCCTATGACCCCCCCTGGTGGTGCCTAACCCTATGACCCCCCTGGTGGCGCCTAACCCAATGACCCCCCTGGTGGTGCCTAACCCTATGACCCCCCTGGTGGTGCCTAACCCTATGATCCCCCTGGTGGTGCCTAACCCTATGACCCCCATGGTGGTGCCTAACCCTATGACCCCCCTGGTGGTGCCTAACCCTATGACCCCCCTGGTGGTGCCTAACCCTATGATCCCCCTGGTGGTGCCTAACCCTATGACCCCCATGGTGGTGCCTAACCCTATGATCCCCCTGGTGGTGCCTAACCCTAAGACCCCCTGGTGGTGCCTAACCCAATGACCCCCCTGGTGGTGCCTAACCCTATGACCCCCCCTGGTGGTGCCTAACCCTATGACCCCCCTGGTGGCGCCTAACCCAATGACCCCCCTGGTGGTGCCTAACCCTATGACCCCCCTGGTGGTGCCTAACCCTATGATCCCCCTGGTGGTGCCTAACCCTATGACCCCCATGGTGGTGCCTAACCCTATGACCCCCCTGGTGGTGCCTAACCCTATGACCCCCCTGGTGGTGCCTAACCCTATGATCCCCCTGGTGGTGCCTAACCCTATGACCCCCATGGTGGTGCCTAACCCTATGACCCCCCTGGTGGTGCCTAACCCTATGACCCCCCTGGTGGTGCCTAACCCTATGACCCCCCTGGTGGTGCCTAACCCAATGACCCCCCTGGTGGTGCCTAACCCTATGACCCTCCTGGTGGTGCCTAACCCTAAGACCCCCCTGGTGGTACCTAACCCTATGACCCCCCTGGTGGTGCCTAACCCTATGAACCCCTGGTGGTGCCTAACCCTATGACACCCCTGGTGGTGCCTAATCCTATGAACCCCTGGTGGTGCCTAACCCTATGACCCCCCTGGTGGTGCCTAACCCTATGACCCCCCTGGTGGTGCCTAACCCTATGAACCCCTGGTGGTGGCTAACCCTAAGACCTCCCGGGTGGTGCCTAACCCCAAGACCCCCCCTGGTGGTGACTAACCCTATGACCCCCTGGTAGTGCCTAACCCAATGACCCCCCTGGTGGTGCCTAACCCTATGACCCCTCTGGTGGTGCCTAACCCTAAGACCTCCCTGCCTGGTGCCTAACCCTAAGACCCCCTGGTGGTGCCTAACCCTAACACCTACCTGGTGGTGCCCATCCCTAAATCTCCCCTGGTGGTGCCTAACCCTAACCATCCTCCTGGTGGTGTCTAACCATAACCATCCCCACTGCACAAACACCCTTACACACATATAAATAATAATATATTTAATCCTTAAAATACTTCACTATTAATAACATGAATAGAATAATTTATATATTTGTAATACAGTAGAATAAATAGCCTTAAAATCACCTACACATTAACAATATTATAAATAGAAAATGGTGCGTATATATATATAATAGAATAAATAGCCTTACAATCACGTACACATTAAAAATCTTAAAATAACGGTAATATTTAAAGTGATATATTAGTAAGATAAATCTAAAAACTATAATCGACGCATTATAAGTCTAAAAAACAGAGTTAATACCTAAAGCGCTGTATTTCTAATACCATGAGGTTGAACACGATGTTTGAGCATTACACGTATGAAAACGAATTTTAAAGTGATAATAAGTGTAAACGAAAATGTACCATTTACAGTCCTGAAAGCGAAAAAATAACTTAAACCTCTTATAAGCAAAATTTAAAAACGAAAAAAATAAGTAAAGCACAAAGTCAAAACAAATTTGTAAACGATATTTGTAATAAACCTTATTCTGTAAATGAAAACTTGTGTTAACACGATCCCTGCAACCGCTATTTCTCGGGCGCCCAAATTTCCTGTCGGGCGCCCAGTAGCCGATATTTAGCATTGCTGCCTATGGCGACGCCCTTTTTGTCCATTAGCCATATGCGCCCTTTTGTTCTGCTTCCCAGTGGAACATTAGGAAAAGCTCTTGGGGCTAATGTGCAATTCACATTTTCTCCTGAGTTTACTCCTACGTAATAAGTTTACATCTTGTCAAAAAATGCCTTTTAAGGCACCAGCAAGAAAATACTATGAATAATTTTGGCATTACCTTTTCACCTACTTTTTGGTGCTCTTGAGAAAAAATGAAAAATGAACTCCTAGGAGAAAAAGTTATGTGGTTCCATCTAGAAAGATCCTATGAATAGACTTCTGTTCTATTTGCATAAATCCACCAACATGACACTGGTTGAACTTGATGGATGAATGTATTTTTTTAACCCAACCAATCACATAACTATGAAATTACATACTCCCCCCCCCCCCTCCCCCCCACACACACACACACACATGCGCATATACGCACACACTCGCACACAGGCACACAGATATGCACACAGGCACTTTTAATATATGCTCACCGGATGTTATACATGTCATCTGTCACAAGTGGGTTCTCAAGAATGTTGGGTGTTCCAGGAGATTAGCAGTCACAGAGATAATTAGCTCTTTTCAGGTAGCAAATGTTCTCTTATCGGCTTAAAGGGGCACTACAGCGAAAAACTGTAAAATTTTAAATATGTGGAAACATATACAAATAAGAAGTACATTTCTTCCAGAGTAAAATGAGCCATAAATGACTTTTCTCCTATGTTGCCGTCACTCACAGTAGGTAGTAGAAATCTGACAGAAGTGACAGGTTTTGGACCAGTCCATTTCTTTATAGGGGATTCACAGGGATATATTTATTTTCAAAAGCACTTCGTGAATGGCAGTTGCTCTGTACAACTGCCAAAAAACTGTGTAGGGAGCAGGGAAGCCGGCCAGCATCATTGTTTAAATCCTTTTTAGGCCTCTTGCACACTGCAAGTGATTCCGATTCAGATTCCGCTTTTTAATCAGTTTTTACATCCGATTCAGATTCCGATTTGCAGTGTGCAGGGAGCAAACTGCAAATCAGAATCTGAATCGGATGTAAAAACTGATTAAAAAGCGGGATCTGAATCGGAATCACTTGCAGTGTGCAAGAGGCCTTAGGGAATATCTTTATAAAGAATAAAGAAGAAGAGATGGACTAGTCCAAAACCTGTCACTTCTGTGAGCTTTCTATTGCCTACTGTAAGTGACAGCATTATAGGAGAAAAGTAATTTAGGGCTCATTTTACTCTGGAAAAAATGTACTTCTTATTTGTATATGTTTGCACATATTTTACATTTTACAGTTTTTCACTGTAGTGCCCCTTTAATGCCTATTGTTCTTAGGAGCCATTTTCAGCAGCTTGTGGTGTGTTACGCGCACATCATGACAACACAAAGTTTTCTCAAGTGAAGTTTTAGATAAAGCTGAAATAAATGAACTGAACTCGCCTGGTGTAAGGTCGGTGTTCTTGCTTACTGGAGCACAGAAGCTGTTATTCGGGTTGCCTGACCTGATTACAAATTCTAAAGATCGATTTACTCTGCAGATATCAGAGGCACAGCCGCTGGTGTAGACTTGATAAGGTTCTGTGACAAAGAAATTAAGCAAAAGAAAGCTTATTTTAGCAAGCAAGGATAAGGCTGTGTGTAGGGCCGGCCTTAGGTTTCACAACGCCCTGAGCGTAACCAGATTTTGGTACCCCCCATTCATCCTCTTCGCGCATAGTGTATATAGGCAGATCCCCCCTTTAGTATATATAGGCAGTTTCCCCCTTTAGTATATATAGGCAGATACCCGTTTAGTGTATATAGGCAGATGCCCCCCCCCCCCCCCTTTAGTGTATATGTTACGGCCAGAACCCGAAGTGTTCTGGTCGGCCACTTCGGGTTCTGGCCGGCCAATGCGCGAAGTGGCCGCAGCGCAGCGGCCAATGTTAGAAATGGAATGTTTCCTTTTATTATGAATGTAGTTTTCCGGCCGTCTCTGGCCAAAATGTAGCAAAACAGTTCGTTCATTAAATGAAATGAAGCTGGCAGCAATGTAGAAGGATGAAGCCGCCCGGCTTCTGCTCCGCCTCCTCTCCTCCGCCCCTGCCTCTCTCTCTCTTCTCCCCGACACTGGCAGCGGGGGACATGCGTGTCCCCCCCAGAGTCGTTCATCGCGGCAGGCAATCCTGTCGTTCGTCCCTGCAGAGCGGGTGCTGGCAGAAGCAATGTCTGCAGCCTCCCCGCTCTGCTTTCCTGGCGCCACGAACGACTCTCGGGGACACGCGTGTCCCCGCCGGCTGCCCGAAGAAGAGAGAGAGAGAAGAGGCAGGGGCGAAGGAGAGGAGGCGGAGCCGCCAGCTTCATTTCATTCAATGAACGAACTGTTTTGCTGCATTTTGGCCAGAGACGGCCGGAAAACTATATTAATATTAACCACCCTGGCGTTCTGATTAAATCGCCAGGGTGGCTGCGGGAGGGTTTTTTTTAAATAAAAAAAAAACTATTTCATGCAGCCAACTGAAAGTTGGCTGCATGAAAGCCCACTAGAGGGCGCTCCGGAGGCGATCTTCCGATCGCCTCCGGCGCCCAGAATAAACAAGGAAGGCCGCAATGAGCGGCCTTCCTTGTTTTGCTTATATCGTCGCCATAGCGACGAGCGGAGTGACGTCATCGACGTCAGCCGACGTCCTGACGTCAGCCGCCTCCGATCCAGCCCTTAGCGCTGGCTGGAACTTTTTGTTCCGGCTACGCTGGGCTCAGGCGGCTGGGGGGACCCTCTTTCGCCGCTGCTCGCGGCGAATCGCCGCAGAGCGGCGGCGATCAGGCAGCACACGCGGCTGGCAAAGTGCCGGCTGCGTGTGCTGCTTTTTATTTCATTAAAATCGGCCCAGCAGGGCCTGAGCGGCAGCCGCTGGCGGTGTTGGACGAGCTGAGCTCGTCCAAACCGCTCAGCTGGTTAAAAGGAAACATTCCATTTCTAACATTGGCCGCTGCGCTGCGGCCACTTCGCGCATTGGCCGGCCAGAACCCGAAGTGGCCGGCCAGAACTAGAAGTGGCCACACTTCGGGTTCTGGCCGTAACATATATAAGCAGATTACCCCCTTTAGTGAGTGTAGGCAGATTCCTCCTTTAGTATATATAGGCGGATCCCCCCTTTAGTGTATACAGGCAGATCCCCCCTTTAGTATATATAACATCCACCTTTTAGTGTATATAGCTAGGCAGATAAATAGTGTACAAGCAGATCCTACTTAAAGGACTTACGAGATGAAAAGTTAAAAAAAAGTTCAGTACCTGCGTCTATTTTGAATCCACGGAGGATGCCATCCGCGCCCGCCGTTTACTTCCGCCGGGTCCCCGCTCTCTTACCGGCCTCCAGTCGGCTCCCGAAAGGGACGGAAATGGCCAGGAGTCAGGATTGGCAGGTCTCTCTCTAATTAGTGCACAGTGCAGACATCGCTGTGAGCGGGGGGGGGGGGGGGTGCTACTGGCATGATGGCTCACACAGACACAGCAAGAGGCAGCGGCAGGTTCCTGAAGTCTTCGCCCCGATCACACCCAGTGTGGTACCAGGGGGCGGAGCTACCACTCGCTGCAGCCACAGACGGACCCGCAGCCGCAGCCAATAGGTAGAAATGCGGCCAGGGTCAGTTGAATGCACATCACGTGCGCCCCCCTGGAAGCCGGCGTCTGAGCGACCACTCCGGTTGCTCAGGTCAAGGGCCAGCCATGGCTGTGTGTTATTTCCCTCGGTGCAATAACTACACATGATTATTTCTCCCAGGTGAAGTCATGAGGAAGCATGGTTAGCAGTTTCAAAGAGAGAACTATAAAGGTTTAAAAGGTGCATAACATTTATAAAACTACGGGTTTTGTAGGGCGAGTTGCACAGGCAAATGCTGCCTATCTGTAGCATGGCTAGCCATCCAGATCCCACTATGTGTACCCATACCCATAGGTGTGTCCATGCTGGATTCACCTACCAATGTGTGTTGACCATTCCTCTCCTCGCTCCCTTTCCCGCTCCCAATATGTAATCACTCCTTGAAAATTTAATTTTTCGCTTTAATCAGATTGTGTCAGACAAGAAGAGGCAGGATCGCTGCAATTATCCTCCTGCTGTTTCTTCCTCTCAAGGGAAGTGAATGGAGAAGAGAACAGCAGGGATTGGGTGAGAGATAGGAGCCCATCTCTTCCTGTCTGAAAATGTAACTGTCACGGACGATTGCGGGGACGCAGGCGCGTCCTGGAACCGCCCGTGAAGAAAAGCGATCGCACTCGATTCTCTGCGTCGATTGCGCTTCAAATCGATAGAATCTGGATTGAGTGTGTAGGAGGTCTGCAGTCCTTTCTTAGCAGAGGAATAGCATCACCTTAACTGCAGGATGGCTCTTTTGATATGCTAATGAGCCTGGGCCCAGAGAGTCCCTGGCTTCAAGCTGTGCTGATGGCCCATCCATCAGGTATAAGGTGACAAGCAGCTGGCAGGAAGACTGGCCCTGTGACTGCTGATCAAGCCAGAGGTGTAAACTCAAAGTTGTCTAAGCAGATTTCACATTCAGATGTTAATTGAAGGAGCCAACAGGGCCTTTTCATAGACAAGAAGCAGACACAGCTGGACTCCAGTCAGGCTGACTCCGGCCTTAGCAGGAAGAAATGAATGTACAATATAATCTTTTGCCCATTTACAGAATACAATAAATAGGGTGGTTATGAGAGCGGTATCATTGGATCCGTAGGGTCATGCTGGATCTCTTGATACCAGTCGAGAGGGGCCCGGGGCCCCTACCACCCAGGTATGAATCTACTCAGGACCCTGATCTGATGCACTAGCCATGTCAGGTATCATATTAATCTGTATTTTCCTCCAAGTATGAAGCTGTTACCCCCCTAAATGTAACGTGTATGGTTCAGGAGTTACAGCAATTCATAAGTTTAGCTCTAAAATCTCTCAGAGGGAATGAACTGTCATTTGCTGGTAGCTCAGAGGGGGCTGGCATTGCCACACCCCCAAACCAGCTTCATCAAAAGCACAGAGCCAGCAGGCGGGCAGGGTCCTCCACACTGAAACATCTTGCACTCATCAGATGCCAGCTTGAGGATATGCTGGCATCCACCTGGTCTGAACTCTGAACTCTGGACTTTGAAACCAAGGGCTTTATGATTCTTCCCACAATAAGGACATCTTTCCAGGAACTAAGTAATTTTCTCCCTTCTTTTATTTTTCATACTGGCTATTACTGTTTTCATAATTGTTGATTTTCATAATTGTCTGTATATATTAATTATTTATATTGCGTGAATAAACGACTTTCTCCAAGTCTCCAAGTCATTCACTTTCCGCTACCCTGCTTATCAGCACACACAGAAATGATCCCGGGTCTCTGAAGATACGCTACTGTTTGTTTGTTGTTGGCTAGACAGAATATCGTGTGTTTAACCGTTTTATTCGCAGGATTAGTCAGTCAGTTAGTGGGCCCCACGGTCCCATGATAACCGCGGTGGTGGCAGTTTACTCTGAACCAGTGGGTGAAGTGGTAATCACCCGTGTCTCACAGGCTCCCTTCTGAGTTGTCTGCGGCTAATTCTTAACGGTTCCTGCGCATTGACTGCGACCAGAGTTCGCACGATCTGTGCGCTGGCACCGTTTAGAAGGCTAAGTGCGGTCAGCCACTGAGGGCTCCTGTGACAGTAACTTTAGCCAAAAGTCACATTTTTCATGAAGTGATTATGTGGACTAGGGGGGAACGAGGAATGGAACGGACAACGCACAGGTATGTGGTTTCAGCATGAACTTACCTCTGTGTTTACCTCAGGTAGCTTTGCCACAGGCCAGGTATGCTTTAAAGCAGGAGTGTCAGCCATAAAATCACATTTCATTTACATTTAAACACTGCACTGTGTTTATAATGCTGCCAGGAATCTCACCCTGCATTGTAAGCACTCCAATATATTAAGAAATGTTGTAATTATCTTATCTCAGTCAGCTCTGCTCTATTCTCACCTTGTTATCTCCCCTCCCTCCTGTTCCTCAGTGATTGGCTGAGCACATTTCAGTGTGAAGCTTCTGAGCTGAAACCTGATGCTGTGCTCACATGTGTTTACAAAGCAAACCAGAGGTGACACAGCAGATTGGAGGAGCAAGTAAGGGAGGAAATGACATCAAGATTTGGCTTCAGTCTTTGGGAAAATGAGGTGGAGACTGACAGAAACAGAATTCTCTTAATTTATTATTTAAAATTCACTGAAATAAAAACATGGACAGTGCAATACATTTATTATGTAAGTAGATCAAGTATTTATCTATATGTGTGTTTTTTTTTCTCCTGGCATAGTATGGCTGTCTCTGCTGCTTTAAAGAGAACCCGAGGTGGGTTTGAAGAATATTATCTGCATACAGAGGCTGGATCTGCCTATACAGCCCAGCCTCTGTTGCTATCCCAAACCCCACTAAGGTCCCCCTGCACTCTACAATCCCTCATAAATCACAGCCACGCTGCTGACAAACAGCTTGTCAGAGCTGGCTGTGTTTATCTCTATAGTGTGCGTAATTAGGTTATTTAGTGGGTGCATGGCCTAAGCTAGAGAATATGCTTGTCGTAAAAGGTGGGTTTTGAGGGAGCGTTTAAAGATTTCAAAGGTGGGAGAGTGGCGGATGTGCTGTGGAAGGGCATTCCAGAGGAGAGGTGAGGCACGTGAGAAGTCTTGTACACATGAATGTGAGGAGGTAATTGTAGAAGAGGATAAAAGAAATAGAAATATCTGTTCATGTTTACACCCTGCCCTTATTCAATTCACCATTTTCTCCTGATTTGTCTCCTAGGAGATCATTTTTCATCTTCAATTTAAAATAACTTTTCAGCACTTTTCAACTAAAAAAGTGCCAAAAAGGGTTAAAAAAAGTACTATCAAAATTATTCTGAGTATTTTCTTCCTTTCTGGTGGCTTCAAGGCATTTTATTTACAAATGTAAACCGGTCACCTAGGAGAAAACTCAGGTGAAAAAGTGAATTGAATATGGGCCCTTGTCATAAAATTCCTTTTAAACCACCAGCAAACAAGAACATACTTAACATAATTTTGATTGTACTTTTCACCAAATTGTGTGTATTTTTTCAGTTGTAAATGCCTAAAAGTTATTTTAAAGAAAATATGAAAATTGTCTCCTAAGAGATAACTCAAGAGAAAAAGATAATTGCATATGGGCCCTTATTAATAAAAATGCCCTTTAAGCCACCAGCAAGCAAGAAAATACTCAAAATAATTTCAACAATACCTTTACCCCTACTGGTGGTGCCTAACCCTAAGACCCCCTGGTGGTGCCTAACCCAATGACCCCCCTGGTGGTGCCTAACCCTATGACCCCCCCTGGTGGTGCCTAACCCTATGACCCCCCTGGTGGCGCCTAACCCAATGACCCCCCTGGTGGTGCCTAACCCTATGACCCCCCTGGTGGTGCCTAACCCTATGATCCCCCTGGTGGTGCCTAACCCTATGACCCCCATGGTGGTGCCTAACCCTATGACCCCCCTGGTGGTGCCTAACCCTATGACCCCCCTGGTGGTGCCTAACCCTATGATCCCCCTGGTGGTGCCTAACCCTATGACCCCCATGGTGGTGCCTAACCCTATGATCCCCCTGGTGGTGCCTAACCCTAAGACCCCCTGGTGGTGCCTAACCCAATGACCCCCCTGGTGGTGCCTAACCCTATGACCCCCCCTGGTGGTGCCTAACCCTATGACCCCCCTGGTGGCGCCTAACCCAATGACCCCCCTGGTGGTGCCTAACCCTATGACCCCCCTGGTGGTGCCTAACCCTATGATCCCCCTGGTGGTGCCTAACCCTATGACCCCCATGGTGGTGCCTAACCCTATGACCCCCCTGGTGGTGCCTAACCCTATGACCCCCCTGGTGGTGCCTAACCCTATGATCCCCCTGGTGGTGCCTAACCCTATGACCCCCATGGTGGTGCCTAACCCTATGACCCCCCTGGTGGTGCCTAACCCTATGACCCCCCTGGTGGTGCCTAACCCTATGACCCCCCTGGTGGTGCCTAACCCAATGACCCCCCTGGTGGTGCCTAACCCTATGACCCTCCTGGTGGTGCCTAACCCTAAGACCCCCCTGGTGGTACCTAACCCTATGACCCCCCTGGTGGTGCCTAACCCTATGAACCCCTGGTGGTGCCTAACCCTATGACACCCCTGGTGGTGCCTAATCCTATGAACCCCTGGTGGTGCCTAACCCTATGACCCCCCTGGTGGTGCCTAACCCTATGACCCCCCTGGTGGTGCCTAACCCTATGAACCCCTGGTGGTGGCTAACCCTAAGACCTCCCGGGTGGTGCCTAACCCCAAGACCCCCCCTGGTGGTGACTAACCCTATGACCCCCTGGTAGTGCCTAACCCAATGACCCCCCTGGTGGTGCCTAACCCTATGACCCCTCTGGTGGTGCCTAACCCTAAGACCTCCCTGCCTGGTGCCTAACCCTAAGACCCCCTGGTGGTGCCTAACCCTAACACCTACCTGGTGGTGCCCATCCCTAAATCTCCCCTGGTGGTGCCTAACCCTAACCATCCTCCTGGTGGTGTCTAACCATAACCATCCCCACTGCACAAACACCCTTACACACATATAAATAATAATATATTTAATCCTTAAAATACTTCACTATTAATAACATGAATAGAATAATTTATATATTTGTAATACAGTAGAATAAATAGCCTTAAAATCACCTACACATTAACAATATTATAAATAGAAAATGGTGCGTATATATATATAATAGAATAAATAGCCTTACAATCACGTACACATTAAAAATCTTAAAATAACGGTAATATTTAAAGTGATATATTAGTAAGATAAATCTAAAAACTATAATCGACGCATTATAAGTCTAAAAAACAGAGTTAATACCTAAAGCGCTGTATTTCTAATACCATGAGGTTGAACACGATGTTTGAGCATTACACGTATGAAAACGAATTTTAAAGTGATAATAAGTGTAAACGAAAATGTACCATTTACAGTCCTGAAAGCGAAAAAATAACTTAAACCTCTTATAAGCAAAATTTAAAAACGAAAAAAATAAGTAAAGCACAAAGTCAAAACAAATTTGTAAACGATATTTGTAATAAACCTTATTCTGTAAATGAAAACTTGTGTTAACACGATCCCTGCAACCGCTATTTCTCGGGCGCCCAAATTTCCTGTCGGGCGCCCAGTAGCCGATATTTAGCATTGCTGCCTATGGCGACGCCCTTTTTGTCCATTAGCCATATGCGCCCTTTTGTTCTGCTTCCCAGTGGAACATTAGGAAAAGCTCTTGGGGCTAATGTGCAATTCACATTTTCTCCTGAGTTTACTCCTACGTAATAAGTTTACATCTTGTCAAAAAATGCCTTTTAAGGCACCAGCAAGAAAATACTATGAATAATTTTGGCATTACCTTTTCACCTACTTTTTGGTGCTCTTGAGAAAAAATGAAAAATGAACTCCTAGGAGAAAAAGTTATGTGGTTCCATCTAGAAAGATCCTATGAATAGACTTCTGTTCTATTTGCATAAATCCACCAACATGACACTGGTTGAACTTGATGGATGAATGTATTTTTTTAACCCAACCAATCACATAACTATGAAATTACATACTCCCCCCCCCCCCTCCCCCCCACACACACACACACACATGCGCATATACGCACACACTCGCACACAGGCACACAGATATGCACACAGGCACTTTTAATATATGCTCACCGGATGTTATACATGTCATCTGTCACAAGTGGGTTCTCAAGAATGTTGGGTGTTCCAGGAGATTAGCAGTCACAGAGATAATTAGCTCTTTTCAGGTAGCAAATGTTCTCTTATCGGCTTAAAGGGGCACTACAGCGAAAAACTGTAAAATTTTAAATATGTGGAAACATATACAAATAAGAAGTACATTTCTTCCAGAGTAAAATGAGCCATAAATGACTTTTCTCCTATGTTGCCGTCACTCACAGTAGGTAGTAGAAATCTGACAGAAGTGACAGGTTTTGGACCAGTCCATTTCTTTATAGGGGATTCACAGGGATATATTTATTTTCAAAAGCACTTCGTGAATGGCAGTTGCTCTGTACAACTGCCAAAAAACTGTGTAGGGAGCAGGGAAGCCGGCCAGCATCATTGTTTAAATCCTTTTTAGGCCTCTTGCACACTGCAAGTGATTCCGATTCAGATTCCGCTTTTTAATCAGTTTTTACATCCGATTCAGATTCCGATTTGCAGTGTGCAGGGAGCAAACTGCAAATCAGAATCTGAATCGGATGTAAAAACTGATTAAAAAGCGGGATCTGAATCGGAATCACTTGCAGTGTGCAAGAGGCCTTAGGGAATATCTTTATAAAGAATAAAGAAGAAGAGATGGACTAGTCCAAAACCTGTCACTTCTGTGAGCTTTCTATTGCCTACTGTAAGTGACAGCATTATAGGAGAAAAGTAATTTAGGGCTCATTTTACTCTGGAAAAAATGTACTTCTTATTTGTATATGTTTGCACATATTTTACATTTTACAGTTTTTCACTGTAGTGCCCCTTTAATGCCTATTGTTCTTAGGAGCCATTTTCAGCAGCTTGTGGTGTGTTACGCGCACATCATGACAACACAAAGTTTTCTCAAGTGAAGTTTTAGATAAAGCTGAAATAAATGAACTGAACTCGCCTGGTGTAAGGTCGGTGTTCTTGCTTACTGGAGCACAGAAGCTGTTATTCGGGTTGCCTGACCTGATTACAAATTCTAAAGATCGATTTACTCTGCAGATATCAGAGGCACAGCCGCTGGTGTAGACTTGATAAGGTTCTGTGACAAAGAAATTAAGCAAAAGAAAGCTTATTTTAGCAAGCAAGGATAAGGCTGTGTGTAGGGCCGGCCTTAGGTTTCACAACGCCCTGAGCGTAACCAGATTTTGGTACCCCCCATTCATCCTCTTCGCGCATAGTGTATATAGGCAGATCCCCCCTTTAGTATATATAGGCAGTTTCCCCCTTTAGTATATATAGGCAGATACCCGTTTAGTGTATATAGGCAGATGCCCCCCCCCCCCCCCCTTTAGTGTATATGTTACGGCCAGAACCCGAAGTGTTCTGGTCGGCCACTTCGGGTTCTGGCCGGCCAATGCGCGAAGTGGCCGCAGCGCAGCGGCCAATGTTAGAAATGGAATGTTTCCTTTTATTATGAATGTAGTTTTCCGGCCGTCTCTGGCCAAAATGTAGCAAAACAGTTCGTTCATTAAATGAAATGAAGCTGGCAGCAATGTAGAAGGATGAAGCCGCCCGGCTTCTGCTCCGCCTCCTCTCCTCCGCCCCTGCCTCTCTCTCTCTTCTCCCCGACACTGGCAGCGGGGGACATGCGTGTCCCCCCCAGAGTCGTTCATCGCGGCAGGCAATCCTGTCGTTCGTCCCTGCAGAGCGGGTGCTGGCAGAAGCAATGTCTGCAGCCTCCCCGCTCTGCTTTCCTGGCGCCACGAACGACTCTCGGGGACACGCGTGTCCCCGCCGGCTGCCCGAAGAAGAGAGAGAGAGAAGAGGCAGGGGCGAAGGAGAGGAGGCGGAGCCGCCAGCTTCATTTCATTCAATGAACGAACTGTTTTGCTGCATTTTGGCCAGAGACGGCCGGAAAACTATATTAATATTAACCACCCTGGCGTTCTGATTAAATCGCCAGGGTGGCTGCGGGAGGGTTTTTTTTAAATAAAAAAAAAACTATTTCATGCAGCCAACTGAAAGTTGGCTGCATGAAAGCCCACTAGAGGGCGCTCCGGAGGCGATCTTCCGATCGCCTCCGGCGCCCAGAATAAACAAGGAAGGCCGCAATGAGCGGCCTTCCTTGTTTTGCTTATATCGTCGCCATAGCGACGAGCGGAGTGACGTCATCGACGTCAGCCGACGTCCTGACGTCAGCCGCCTCCGATCCAGCCCTTAGCGCTGGCTGGAACTTTTTGTTCCGGCTACGCTGGGCTCAGGCGGCTGGGGGGACCCTCTTTCGCCGCTGCTCGCGGCGAATCGCCGCAGAGCGGCGGCGATCAGGCAGCACACGCGGCTGGCAAAGTGCCGGCTGCGTGTGCTGCTTTTTATTTCATTAAAATCGGCCCAGCAGGGCCTGAGCGGCAGCCGCTGGCGGTGTTGGACGAGCTGAGCTCGTCCAAACCGCTCAGCTGGTTAAAAGGAAACATTCCATTTCTAACATTGGCCGCTGCGCTGCGGCCACTTCGCGCATTGGCCGGCCAGAACCCGAAGTGGCCGGCCAGAACTAGAAGTGGCCACACTTCGGGTTCTGGCCGTAACATATATAAGCAGATTACCCCCTTTAGTGAGTGTAGGCAGATTCCTCCTTTAGTATATATAGGCGGATCCCCCCTTTAGTGTATACAGGCAGATCCCCCCTTTAGTATATATAACATCCACCTTTTAGTGTATATAGCTAGGCAGATAAATAGTGTACAAGCAGATCCTACTTAAAGGACTTACGAGATGAAAAGTTAAAAAAAAGTTCAGTACCTGCGTCTATTTTGAATCCACGGAGGATGCCATCCGCGCCCGCCGTTTACTTCCGCCGGGTCCCCGCTCTCTTACCGGCCTCCAGTCGGCTCCCGAAAGGGACGGAAATGGCCAGGAGTCAGGATTGGCAGGTCTCTCTCTAATTAGTGCACAGTGCAGACATCGCTGTGAGCGGGGGGGGGGGGGGGGTGCTACTGGCATGATGGCTCACACAGACACAGCAAGAGGCAGCGGCAGGTTCCTGAAGTCTTCGCCCCGATCACACCCAGTGTGGTACCAGGGGGCGGAGCTACCACTCGCTGCAGCCACAGACGGACCCGCAGCCGCAGCCAATAGGTAGAAATGCGGCCAGGGTCAGTTGAATGCACATCACGTGCGCCCCCCTGGAAGCCGGCGTCTGAGCGACCACTCCGGTTGCTCAGGTCAAGGGCCAGCCATGGCTGTGTGTTATTTCCCTCGGTGCAATAACTACACATGATTATTTCTCCCAGGTGAAGTCATGAGGAAGCATGGTTAGCAGTTTCAAAGAGAGAACTATAAAGGTTTAAAAGGTGCATAACATTTATAAAACTACGGGTTTTGTAGGGCGAGTTGCACAGGCAAATGCTGCCTATCTGTAGCATGGCTAGCCATCCAGATCCCACTATGTGTACCCATACCCATAGGTGTGTCCATGCTGGATTCACCTACCAATGTGTGTTGACCATTCCTCTCCTCGCTCCCTTTCCCGCTCCCAATATGTAATCACTCCTTGAAAATTTAATTTTTCGCTTTAATCAGATTGTGTCAGACAAGAAGAGGCAGGATCGCTGCAATTATCCTCCTGCTGTTTCTTCCTCTCAAGGGAAGTGAATGGAGAAGAGAACAGCAGGGATTGGGTGAGAGATAGGAGCCCATCTCTTCCTGTCTGAAAATGTAACTGTCACGGACGATTGCGGGGACGCAGGCGCGTCCTGGAACCGCCCGTGAAGAAAAGCGATCGCACTCGATTCTCTGCGTCGATTGCGCTTCAAATCGATAGAATCTGGATTGAGTGTGTAGGAGGTCTGCAGTCCTTTCTTAGCAGAGGAATAGCATCACCTTAACTGCAGGATGGCTCTTTTGATATGCTAATGAGCCTGGGCCCAGAGAGTCCCTGGCTTCAAGCTGTGCTGATGGCCCATCCATCAGGTATAAGGTGACAAGCAGCTGGCAGGAAGACTGGCCCTGTGACTGCTGATCAAGCCAGAGGTGTAAACTCAAAGTTGTCTAAGCAGATTTCACATTCAGATGTTAATTGAAGGAGCCAACAGGGCCTTTTCATAGACAAGAAGCAGACACAGCTGGACTCCAGTCAGGCTGACTCCGGCCTTAGCAGGAAGAAATGAATGTACAATATAATCTTTTGCCCATTTACAGAATACAATAAATAGGGTGGTTATGAGAGCGGTATCATTGGATCCGTAGGGTCATGCTGGATCTCTTGATACCAGTCGAGAGGGGCCCGGGGCCCCTACCACCCAGGTATGAATCTACTCAGGACCCTGATCTGATGCACTAGCCATGTCAGGTATCATATTAATCTGTATTTTCCTCCAAGTATGAAGCTGTTACCCCCCTAAATGTAACGTGTATGGTTCAGGAGTTACAGCAATTCATAAGTTTAGCTCTAAAATCTCTCAGAGGGAATGAACTGTCATTTGCTGGTAGCTCAGAGGGGGCTGGCATTGCCACACCCCCAAACCAGCTTCATCAAAAGCACAGAGCCAGCAGGCGGGCAGGGTCCTCCACACTGAAACATCTTGCACTCATCAGATGCCAGCTTGAGGATATGCTGGCATCCACCTGGTCTGAACTCTGAACTCTGGACTTTGAAACCAAGGGCTTTATGATTCTTCCCACAATAAGGACATCTTTCCAGGAACTAAGTAATTTTCTCCCTTCTTTTATTTTTCATACTGGCTATTACTGTTTTCATAATTGTTGATTTTCATAATTGTCTGTATATATTAATTATTTATATTGCGTGAATAAACGACTTTCTCCAAGTCATTCACTTTCCGCTACCCTGCTTATCAGCACACACAGAAATGATCCCGGGTCTCTGAAGATACGCTACTGTTTGTTTGTTGTTGGCTAGACAGAATATCGTGTGTTTAACCGTTTTATTCGCAGGATTAGTCAGTCAGTTAGTGGGCCCCACGGTCCCATGATAACCGCGGTGGTGGCAGTTTACTCTGAACCAGTGGGTGAAGTGGTAATCACCCGTGTCTCACAGGCTCCCTTCTGAGTTGTCTGCGGCTAATTCTTAACGGTTCCTGCGCATTGACTGCGACCAGAGTTCGCACGATCTGTGCGCTGGCACCGTTTAGAAGGCTAAGTGCGGTCAGCCACTGAGGGCTCCTGTGACAGTAACTTTAGCCAAAAGTCACATTTTTCATGAAGTGATTATGTGGACTAGGGGGGAACGAGGAATGGAACGGACAACGCACAGGTATGTGGTTTCAGCATGAACTTACCTCTGTGTTTACCTCAGGTAGCTTTGCCACAGGCCAGGTATGCTTTAAAGCAGGAGTGTCAGCCATAAAATCACATTTCATTTACATTTAAACACTGCACTGTGTTTATAATGCTGCCAGGAATCTCACCCTGCATTGTAAGCACTCCAATATATTAAGAAATGTTGTAATTATCTTATCTCAGTCAGCTCTGCTCTATTCTCACCTTGTTATCTCCCCTCCCTCCTGTTCCTCAGTGATTGGCTGAGCACATTTCAGTGTGAAGCTTCTGAGCTGAAACCTGATGCTGTGCTCACATGTGTTTACAAAGCAAACCAGAGGTGACACAGCAGATTGGAGGAGCAAGTAAGGGAGGAAATGACATCAAGATTTGGCTTCAGTCTTTGGGAAAATGAGGTGGAGACTGACAGAAACAGAATTCTCTTAATTTATTATTTAAAATTCACTGAAATAAAAACATGGACAGTGCAATACATTTATTATGTAAGTAGATCAAGTATTTATCTATATGTGTGTTTTTTTTTCTCCTGGCATAGTATGGCTGTCTCTGCTGCTTTAAAGAGAACCCGAGGTGGGTTTGAAGAATATTATCTGCATACAGAGGCTGGATCTGCCTATACAGCCCAGCCTCTGTTGCTATCCCAAACCCCACTAAGGTCCCCCTGCACTCTACAATCCCTCATAAATCACAGCCACGCTGCTGACAAACAGCTTGTCAGAGCTGGCTGTGTTTATCTCTATAGTGTCAGTCTGCTGCTCTCCCCGCCTCCTGCAGAACTCCAGTCCCCGCCTGCATCCCTTCCCTCCCTGCTGATTGGAGGGAAGGGACGGGGGCAGGGCCCGGAGCTATGCATGAGGCGGGGGAGCAGCTGAGACTGACACTACAGATGTAAACACAGCCTCACAGCATGGCTGTGATTTATGAGGGATTGCAGAGTGCAGGGGGACCGTAGTGGGGTTTGGGATAGCAACAGAGGCTGGGCTGTATAGGCAGATCCAGCCTCTGTATGCAGATAACATTCTTTAAACACACCCCGGGTTCTCTTTAAGGCTATAGAAAAGCTTCCATTATAATGTTGTAATAGGTCAGATGGGATTTCCTTTACTTACTCTGTGAATGTTGCCTTTGGTGAGTCGCACAGTGTTTCTCCTCTCCAGTACATTCCATTGAATACTTAGCTTCACACTCCTGCATCTCAGACAAGCAGGCCGGACACACAACTCCATTCTTTGTTGTATTTTTCACTGGCACTTAAAGCAACAGCATGCAAGAAAACAGTGTTAGCTCAAGAAAACTAAATCATACAAGTGTTATAGCAAAGAAATGAACAGCGCTACTTAAAAACAGATGAGTGCTTACCTGCAAAAAAGTGCACACCCCACTCATGGGATTCAAATACACAATGAGCATACACATGACCTGTCTACCACTTGGAGGATGTTAGTTTCACTAACAATTTGCAATTTGTTAGGTACTTGTCCCTCCCACTGTCGAAGAAGTCTTTCCTCCATGGGAGGGGACCTAACACTAACTAAATTCTACCTATGCATATGCATAGCCTGGGCGCGCTACCAGTAAAATTGAGAATTGCGCAAAAAAAGTGGGATCAGCGCATCACCAGGCCGCCTCTGAATGGCCTCAGCTCAGAGATGCGCTGAGCCCCCCCAGAAACTGCAAACGCACCTTGAACCCAAACAGAGGCTCTGCATATACACCAAAGGAAAACTATTAAGTGGGAGCAGCTGACCAGAAATAAATCAATCAAACATAGCAAAGAAATGAACAGCGCTACTTAAAAACAGATGAGTGCTTACCTGCAAAAAAGTGCACACCCCACTCATGGGATTCAAATACACAATGAGCATACACATGACCTGTCTACCACTTGGAGGATGTTAGTTTCACTAACAATTTGCAATTTGTTAGGTACTTGTCCCTCCCACTGTCGAAGAAGTCTTTCCTCCATGGGAGGGGACCTAACACTAACTAAATTCTACCTATGCATATGCATAGCCTGGGCGCGCTACCAGTAAAATTGAGAATTGCGCAAAAAAGTGGGAAGTGCGCAATTCTCAATTTTACTGGTAGCGCGCCCAGGCTATGCATATGCATAGGTAGAATTTAGTTAGTGTTAGGTCCCCTCCCATGGAGGAAAGACTTCTTCGACAGTGGGAGGGACAAGTACCTAACAAATTGCAAATTGTTAGTGAAACTAACATCCTCCAAGTGGTAGACAGGTCATGTGTATGCTCATTGTGTATTTGAATCCCATGAGTGGGGTGTGCACTTTTTTGCAGGTAAGCACTCATCTGTTTTTAAGTAGCGCTGTTCATTTCTTTGCTATGTTTGATTGATTTATTTCTGGTCAGCTGCTCCCACTTAATAGTTTTCCTTTGGTGTATATGCAGAGCCTCTGTTTGGGTTCAAGGTGCGTTTGCAGTTTCTGGGGGGGCTCAGCGCATCTCTGAGCTGAGGCCATTCAGAGGCGGCCTGGTGATGCGCTGATCCCACTTTTTTTGCGCAATTCTCAATTTTACTGGTAGCGCGCCCAGGCTATGCATATGCATAGGTAGAATTTAGTTAGTGTTAGGTCCCCTCCCATGGAGGAAAGACTTCTTCGACAGTGGGAGGGACAAGTACCTAACAAATTGCAAATTGTTAGTGAAACTAACATCCTCCAAGTGGTAGACAGGTCATGTGTATGCTCATTGTGTATTTGAATCCCATGAGTGGGGTGTGCACTTTTTTGCAGGTAAGCACTCATCTGTTTTTAAGTAGCGCTGTTCATTTCTTTGCTATGTTTGATTGATTTATTTCTGGTCAGCTGCTCCCACTTAATAGTTTTCCTTTGGTGTATATGCAGAGCCTCTGTTTGGGTTCAAGGTGCGTTTGCAGTTTCTGGGGGGGCTCAGCGCATCTCTGAGCTGAGGCCATTCAGAGGCGGCCTGGTGATGCGCTGATCCCACTTTTTTTGCGCATACAAATGTTATGCAGGGCCACTTTAAAGAGAATCTGTACGCTAAAATTCTTACAATAAAAAGCATACCATTCTATTCATTATGTTCTCCTGGGCCCCTCTGTGCAGTTTCTGCCACTCCCTGCTGCAACCCTGGCTTGTAATTTCCATTTGTATGCAGTGTTTACAAACAAAAGACATAGCAAGTAATATGCTGAGAGTAGCTCAGTGTGTGAGTCATACAGAGTGTGCAGGGGGCCTGGAGAGGGTGTGTATAGCTTCTATCCAATCACAAGCAGCACAGCACATTCCAGCCTGACTGCCTGAGCCTGACAGACCCCACAGAGGAAAGAAGATTAGATCATATAACAGAGATAACACAGCCACTGTGCAACTAGGAAAGGCTGCAGTAATCCAGACCACATTAGAACAGGCATAGGAACTTATAGCATAGAAGAAATAAGGATGACAATTTTGTTACAGAGTCTCTTTAAGCAGCATGGGGGCTCCAGGGGCAAAGGTAATTTGGGGTCCCCTATCCCTCCAGCAAAATCAGCCGCCAGTGCCCACATGCTGCC